>NC_069500.1:721200113-721207613 GCF_027579735.1 Bombina bombina | reverse complement strand
CTTTTGAGTGTCCTTGCAAAGAAAGGTGGCTATATTGGTCACTGATTTGTTTTTGTTTTGTTTTTGAATGTCAGAAATGTATATTTGTGAATGTTGAGATGTTATATTGGTTTCACTGGTAAAAATAAATAATTGAAATGGGTATATATTTGTTTTTTGTTAAGTTGCCTAATAATTATGCACAGTAATAGTCACCTGCACACACAGATATCCCCCTAAAATAGCTAAAACTAAAAACAAACTAAAAACTACTTCCAAAAATATTCAGCTTTGATATTAATCAGTTTTTTGGGTTCATTGAGAACATGGTTGTTGTGCAATAATAAAATTAATCCTCAAAAATACAACTTGCCTAATAATTCTGCACTCCCTGTATATATATATGTGTATGTATGTATATATATGTGTGTGTATGTATATATGTGTGTGTATGTATATATGTGTGTGTATATATGTCTTTGTGTGTGTGTGTGTATATGTATGTGTTTGTTTGTATATGTGTGTGTGTATATATGTGTGTGTGTGTGTATATATATGTGTGTGTGCGTGTATGTGTAATCCTCCAAGAAAAATGCACTTGCAGATCTTTTTAAAGTATATATATATATATATATATATATATATATATATATATATATATGCGCGGTTAACTGGGAGGAGAACTGCACCCCTGAGATAGAACAAAAGCTAGAATAACTTCCATGCCTGTTCATTTATATTGCAACTCAGGGTGCTCGTTCTTTTAGCACACTATGCCCCTTCACAGAGAAAAAATATCCTGTAGCATATCAGTCTGATCCTGCCCAATGACAGTCCAGCGCCGAAATACCAGGCAATTCTTCTCTGAACAAGGGAAGCAACAACCCCAGACGATCATTTCGGCCTTCTGTGGGCCTCGTCAGTGAGGTGCAGTTTTATCTCTCTAAGGGCATGTGTGCACGGGGTCCACGTCTGGATTACCCATTACCCTTAGGGAGACCCAAGGGTAATTTACATATGCGGTTAACGGGGAGGAGAACTGCACCCCTGAGATAGAACAAAAGCTAGAATAACTTCCATGCCTCTTCATTTATATTGCAACTCAGGGTGCTCTTCCTTTTAGCACACTATGCCCCTTCACAGAGAAAAATATCCTGTAGCATATCAGTCTGATCCTGCCCAATGACAGTCCAGCGCCGAAATACCAGGCAATTCTTCTCTGAACAAGGGAAGCAACAACCCCAGATGATCGTTTCGGCCTTCTGTGGGCCTTGTCAGTGAGGTGCAGTTGTATCTCTCTAAGGGCATGTGTGCACGGGGTCCACGTCTGGATTACCCATTACCCTTAGGGAGACCCAAGGGTAATTTACATATGCGGTTAACGGGGAGGGGAACTGCACCCCTGAGATAGAACAAAAGCTAGAATAACTTCCATGCCTGTTCATTTATATTGCAACTCAGGGTGCTCGTTCTTTTAGCACACTATGCCCCTTCACAGAGAAAAAATATCCTGTAGCATATCAGTCTGATCCTGCCCAATGAGAGTCCAGCGCCGAAATAACAGGCAATTCTTCTCTGAACAAGGGAAGCAACAACTCCTCCCTGTTAACCGCATATGTAAATTACTCTTAGGTCTCCCTAAGAGTAATGGGTAATCCAGACGTGGATCCCGTGCACACATGCCCTTAGAGAGATACAACTGCACCTCACTGACGAGGCCCAGAGAAGGCTGAAACGATCGTCTGGGGTTGTTGCTTCCCTTGTTCAGAGAAGAATTGCCTGGTATTTCGGCGCTGGACTGTCATTGGGCAGGATCAGACTGATATGCTACAGGATATTTTTTCTCTGTGAAGGGGCATAGTGTGCTAAAAGAACGAGCACCCTGAGTTGCAATATAAATGAACAGGCATGGAAGTTATTCTAGCTTTTGTTCTATCTCAGGGGTGCAGTTCTCCTCCCTGTTAACCGCATATGTAAATTACTCTTAGGTCTCCCTAAGAGTAATGGGTAATCCAGACGTGGACCCCGTGCACACATGCCCTTAGAGAGATACAACTGCACCTCACTGACGAGGCCCACAGAAGGCCGAAACGATCGTCTGGGGTTGTTGCTTCCCTTGTTCAGAGAAGAATTGCCTGGTATTTCGGCGCTGGACTGTCATTGGGCAGGATCAGACTGATATGCTACAGGATATTTTTTCTCTGTGAAGGGGCATAGTGTGCTAAAAGAATGAGCACCCTGAGTTGCAATATAAATGAACAGGCATGGAAGTTATTCTAGCTTTTGTTCTATCTCAGGGGTGCAGTTCTCCTCCCTGTTAACCGCATATGTAAATTACTCTTAGGTCTCCCTAAGAGTAATGGGTAATCCAGACGTGGACCCCGTGCACACATGCCCTTAGAGAGATACAACTGCACCTCACTGACGAGGCCCACAGAAGGCCGAAACGATCGTCTGGGGTTGTTGCTTCCCTTGTTCAGAGAAGAATTGCCTGGTATTTTGGCGCTGGACTGTCCTTGGGCAGGATCAGACTGATATGCTACAGGATATTTTTTCTCTGTGAAGGGGCATAGTGTGCTAAAAGAATGAGCACCCTGAGTTGCAATATAAATGAACAGGCATGGAAGTTATTCTAGCTTTTGTTCTATCTCAGGGGTGCAGTTCTCCTCCCTGTTAACCGCATATGTAAATTACTCTTAGGTCTCCCTAAGAGTAATGGGTAATCCAGACGTGGACCCCGTGCACACATGCCCTTAGAGAGATACAACTGCACCTCACTGACGAGGCCCACAATAGGCCGAAACGATCAGCTGAGGTTGCTTCTCGGGCCTTTGGCTTGGATCAAGTGCAGTTTTCTGTGCTTGGTCTTGGTCTTGGTTTGCTGCCTGGAGACCTGCTCCTTCGGCCTGGGGTCCTTTCCCTTTGGGGTTTGGGCTCCTGCTGCTATTGGGGGGGTGGCTACTCCTTAGGCGTAGAGCAACTGGGTAGTAGGGCCGTCCCCTTGGCCTTGTGGCATCGTCCCTGGACTTCAGCCACATGCTGCTTTTGGGGGGGCGCTCTGAAATCCAGCCTAAAGAGGCAATAGGGCAAATATGGCTACTAATGTGCCAAATGTTCCCCATACACTTCGGGTGTTGATTTCTGAGGACTTTCGAGAGAAGATTGGTTTGGCTCATGTCCAGCAGGTGGTTTTGGAGGGTGTTTTGAAGATGCCAAGAGCAAGTTTGCATTGTGTTCAGTCATTCCCTTCAAGAGGGATTTTTGATGTGGTTTTCACCGATGAGCATTATTTACAGACCTGCTATCAACGGACTATTGATATGGCTGCTGCTCCAGAGTTGGTTGGCATGAAATTTGTTGCCTGTGTGCAGAGGGAGAGAAGAATCCCGGTGAGAGTACATATGTACAACCCTTGGGTCACTGATGTGGAAATTCGTCTGTTTCTTTGTACCTACTTTGATGATGTTCAAGGAGGCAGCAAGCTGAAGAATCAGTTTGGGACTTTCAATGGAAAGCGCAGGTTCTGGGTGCGGTTTGTGCCTGATGAATTAGGTATTGGTGGAAAGAAACACACTCCACAGACTTTCGCCATTGGTGGAAATAGAGGTTTCCTATACTATGATGACATGCCTCTTTTTTTGCCGTAGTTGCAACCTGTTTGGTCACATTGCTGAAAAATTGCCCAGGTGCCAGATGTCGAAATTGCGGTGAGGAGGATCATCTTGTTGCCCACTGTAGTAAACGCCGGACCTGTGACCTGTGTGGTTCTTCAAGTCATCTGTGCAGGATGTGTCCTTTGATGATGTTGCAGGGGCTTGATAGAGTGAAGCCTTCCTATGCTGATGTTGCAAAAAAACATCTTCAGTTGCAGTTGAGCCATCTGTGAATGAGGAGGAGGTCTCTGATGAGGCATTGAACTCTATATTACCTCTTTTGTGCAAGAAATCTGCATTTGGGGTCCCTGTCGGAGAGGTGTCTGATGCTCCTGTGGTGGTTCCTGTGGCTGAGAAGGTGGAGGAAGCCCAATCTCATCTTCAGGAAGTGGATCTTGCTACATCTAATGTGATAGCTGCTTCAGATGTTCTTGAAGCCCTGTTGCCCAATTCTGTGGATGATACTGTTGCTGTTCCTGGGACAGAGAATGTTTCCTTCACTGAGTCATCTTGTGATGCTGCTCCTGATGCTGTTCTTGGTGAAGGGGAGAACATTGATTGGTCTGCTGTTGTGTCCTCTAGTTCTGAGGAGGATATGGACACTGAAGGGAAAAAATCTGCCTCCAAGCGAAAAATAGATCCGGATTCTGATGGATGGGAGAGTCCTGATTTGAATCTTCCAGTAGTTAAGGGTGCAGATCCAGATACTACAAGTGATGCTGACTCTTTAATTTCAGAGTTTCCTTCTGTCTCTACTAAAGACGTTCCTTCTGACTCAAGCCAGTGTATAGGTGACTTTTCTGATGCCTCTTCTGTTGGTTATCTAGATAAGAGATGTGAACCAACTTGCTGAAGTTACTGGTTATGAGGCTGGCAAGTGGGAGCCTAGGAGGTCAGAACGTCACAGAGGCAGATTTAAAGGATCTCCTTTGAGTCCTAAGAAAAAGAAAAGAAAGAAGAAGTCCTGATGTTATTTCTTTTTTTGTTTTTCTTTAATTTATTTTTGTGATGTTTCTGACCATTTCTTCCCTTAATGTCAGGTGTATGACAACTATAGCAAGGAGAGCTGCAATTTTTAAATTATCTGTATGTTCTGCTAATATTTTTTGTTTGCAGGAATGTGGTCTCTCTGAACATCCTAAATGTGCTGACTGGGAATATGGTCCTAAAGTATGGTCTTGTTCTTCTGATAGGAATGGGGGGGTGGGAGTTTTGTTTAAGGGGTTTAGTTTTTCTATCCTTAATGTAGTTCATATTGTCCCAGGTCGGGTACTTTTGGTTAGTTTTAGTTTTTGTGGGACTGTTTTTCGTTTGTTTAATGTATATGCTTCTCCAAATAGGGTAGAACGTTTGCTTAATTTTGAAACTTTAAAGTTTTTTCTGCCAGGTCGAGAGCCAACTTTTTTGGTTGGGGATTTTAATTGTATTATTAAGAATGGGGACAGAGAGGGTGGGAGTGATTGTAGGGTGGATAGCTCAGGGAAGTTTTTACTTGATTTGCTTAAATCTTTCGGTTTGAAGGATGCCTTCGGGTCTGTTTCTTTTTCAGGGGAGGGTTTTACTTTCTTTAGTGATAGTGGTGGGATAAAATCTCGAATTGATTTTTGTTTTTTATCTAAATTTTTATGTGTTGATGATTTTTCTTTAAAGCGGATGCCCTTTACGGATCATGCCCTTTTGATGTGTAAGGTGAATTGTGATTTGAAGATTAAGTATGGTAAGGGTGTTTGGAAACTGAATGTGGATTTGTTAAAAGATGAGAAGTTTCAGCGTCAGTTTGTTTGGATGTATGAAAGGTGGCGTGAAAGAAAATGTGATTTTAGTAATGTGCTTATGTGGTGGGAATGGTTGAAGGTGGAAATAAAGAGGTTTTTTTATTAAGAAAGGCTGTGAGAAAGCTAGAATGGAAAGGGAGTTGTATGATAAATGATATCTGAGGTTGTTGTATTTGTATGAATTGAGAAATTGTGGTATTGATGTGCATGAGGAAATTGCTGAAGCAAGAAAGATAATTAAAAAGTGTATGCATGAAAAAGGAAAGAAAATTGTTTTTATGGCAAGATTGGAGAAAATGGAAAAGGATGAGTCTTGTAGTAAATATTTTTTTAAGAAAGCTTTTGAAGGAAAGACTGGTTTTGTTAGTGTTTTTGATAAGGTTGAGTGTGAAGTTAATGGTACGGATGGTGTTTTGCGTGAAGTTCATGAGTTTTACAGTGAGCTGTATAAAGAAAAAACAAGAGATGTTTTATTGGAAAATGAGTTGTTGGAAAACATTGAGGTTAAGTTGGAAAAATATGATAATGATTTGTTAGAAAGGGATCTAAGTTTGGATGAGATTGCAGAGGTTGTTAGGAGTTTTAAGAATGGGAAGGTACCTGGTTGTGATGGTTTGCCTGTTGAATTTTATACTTGTTTTTGGAATTTGATTGGGGTGGATATGTTGGATGTTTGTAAGTTTGTTTTTAGAATGAATGTTTTGCCTGTTTCAATGAGGAAAGGTTTTATTGTTTTGTTATTTAAAAAGGGTGATAAGAGAGATTTGAGGAATTGGAGGCCGATTACGTTGTTGAATGTTGACTATAAGGTTATTGCAAAGGTGTTGGCAAATAGAATGCGTGGAGTGATTGGTAAGGTTGTGGGTGAAGAGCAAGTGTGTGCTGTTCCTGGGCGTCAGATTTCTGAAAGTTTGTTGTTACTACGTGATGTACTGTGGTATGTGAGGGAGAGGATGAGGTCTGTTGCTGTTGCTATTGTGGATTTTGAAAAAGCGTATGATAGGGTAGTGCATGATTTTATGTTTCGTGTTTTAGAACGTTTAGGTTTTTCTGGTAAGATTATTGGATGGTTTAAATGTTTGTATAGTGATATTGTGAGTCAAGTCCAGGTTAATGGTTTTTTGACTGAGGAATTTTGTGTTAAATCTGGAGTGCGTCAAGGATGTCCTTTGTCTCCTGTGTTATTTGTATGTGTCATTGAGCCATTATTAACTAGTTTGAGGAAGGATAAATTAGTTAGAGGTGTGAGTGTTCCTGGTAGTAATGGAAGGTGTTTAAAAGTGATTGGGTATATGGATGATGTGAGTGTGGTATGTGAGACTCAGGCTGGTTTGAGGAGGGTGAAAACTTTAGTTGAATGTTTTTGTATGGCAAGTGGTTTCAGAGTTAATTGGAATAAGTGTAAAGTTAAAGTTTTTGGTAATGATAGGGAGATTGATTCCTGTGGATGGCCTGTGACTGAAGGTGAAATTGAGGTGTTGGGTGTGAAATTTGATGTGGATTTGAAAGGCTTTGAAAGTTGGGAGAATGTTTTTGTTAAAGTGAGTAGAAAACTTCAGTTTTGGTCTTTAAGGACTTTATCTTTGGAAGGAAAAATGTTAGTTATTAAATCGGTTTTGATCCCTATTATGTTATATTTGGCGTTAGTTTTTCCGCCACCTGAGAGGATTTTTCGGAGAATTTTGAGAGTGTTGTTTTCTTTTTTCTGGAGTTCTGGTATGGAGCGTTTGAAAAGAGATGTTGTTGTTAAGAGTAAGAATGTTGGTGGTAAGGGTTTTCCAAATGTGGAGAGATTTTTGGCTGTGAAATATGTTAGTAGGTGTGTGGTTCTGAGTGATAAGGATAGCATGGCTGGTTGTATGGTAAAGTATGCTTGTGGAAATGTTTTAAGACAATATGGTTTATTTGAGATTGATAGAAAGAAACCGGTATGTTTTGCTGTTCCGTGGTTTTATGTATGTTGGATTAAAAAATATGGTTTGGAGAATGTTAGTAGGGAGATGTGGTGTGCAAACAGAATGGTGTTGAAAATGTTGGAGAAGAAGGAAGGTCTTGAGTTGATTGGGGGTTTGAATGAAAATGAATGTGTGTTT